>NW_024063400.1:0-10000 GCF_006381635.1 Hibiscus syriacus | reverse complement strand
CCCCGAACCCCGAACCCGAACCCGAACCCCGAACCCCGAACCCGAAACCCCGAACCCCGAACCCGAACCCGAACCCCGACCCCGAACCCCGAACCCGAACCCCGAACCCCGAACCCCGAACCCGAACCCCGAACCCCGAACCCCGAACCCGAACCCCGAACCCCGAACCCGACCCCGAACCCCGAACCCCGAACCCCGAACCCCGACCCGAACCCCGAACCCCGAACCCCGAACCCCGAACCCCGAACCCCGAACCCCGAACCCCGAACCCCGAACCCCGAACCCCGAACCCCGAACCCCGAACCCCGAACCCCGAACCCCGAACCCCGAACCCCGAACCCCGAACCCCGAACCCCGAACCCCGAACCCCGAACCCCGAACCCCGAACCCCGAACCCCGAACCCGACCCGAACCCCGAACCCCGACCCGAACCCCGAACCCGAACCCCGACCCCGAACCCCGAACCCCCCGAACCCGAACCCGAACCCCGAACCCCGAACCCCGAACCCCGACCCCGACCCCGAACCCCGAACCCCGACCCCGAACCCCGACCCCGACCCCGACCCCGAACCGAACCCCGAACCCCGACCCCGAACCCCGAGCCCGACCCGAGCCCCGAGCCCCGAGCCCCGAGCCCGAGCCCCGAGCCCCGAGCCCCGAGCCCGACCCCGAGCCCCGAGCCCCGACCCCGAACCCCGACCCCGAGCCCGAGCCCCCCCCGAGCCCCGAGCCCCGAGCCCGAGCCCCGAGCCCCGAGCCCCGAGCCCCGAGCCCGAGCCCCGAGCCCCGAGCCCCGCCCCGAGCCCCGAGCCCCGAGCCCCGACCCCGACCCCGAGCCCCGAGCCCCGAGCCCCCCGAGCCCCGAGCCCCGAGCCCCGCCCCGAGCCCCGAGCCCGAGCCCCGAGCCCCGAGCCCCGAGCCCCGAGCCCCGAGCCCCGAGCCCCGAGCCCCGAGCCCCGAGCCCCGAGCCCCGAGCCCCGAGCCCCGAGCCCCGAGCCCCGAGCCCCGAGCCCCGAGCCCCGAGCCCGAGCCCCGAGCCCCGAGCCCGAGCCCCGAGCCCCGAGCCCCGAGCCCCGAGCCCCGAGCCCCGAGCCCCGAGCCCCGAGCCCCGAGCCCCGAGCCGAGCCCGAGCCCCGAGCCCCGAGCCCCGAGCCCCGAGCCCGAGCCCCGAGCCCCGAGCCCGAGCCCCGAGCCCCGAGCCCCGAGCCCCGAGCCCGAGCCCCGAGCCCGAGCCCCGAGCCCCGAGCCCCGAGCCCCGAGCCCCGAGCCCCGAGCCCCGAGCCCCGAGCCCCGAGCCCCGAGCCCCGAGCCCCGAGCCCCGAGCCCCGAGCCCCGAGCCCGAGCCCCGAGCCCCGAGCCCCGAGCCCCGAGCCCCGAGCCCCGAGCCCCGAGCCCCGAGCCCCGAGCCCCGAGCCCCGAGCCCCGAGCCCCGAGCCCCGAGCCCCGAGCCCCGAGCCCCGAGCCCCGAGCCCCGAGCCCCGAGCCCCGAGCCCCGAGCCCCGAGCCCCGAGCCCCGAGCCCCGAGCCCCGAGCCCCGAGCCCCGAGCCCGAGCCCCGAGCCCCGAGCCCCGAGCCCCGAGCCCCGAGCCCCGAGCGAGCCCGAGCCCCGAGCCCCGAGCCCCGAGCCCCGAGCCCCGAGCCCGAGCCCCGAGCCCCGAGCCCGAGCCCCGAGCCCCGAGCCCGAGCCCCGAGCCCCGAGCCCCGAGCCCCGAGCCCCGAGCCCCGAGCCCCGAGCCCCGAGCCCCGAGCCCCCGAGCCCCGAGCCCGAGCCCCGAGCCCCGAGCCCCGAGCCCGAGCCCCGAGCCCCGAGCCCCGAGCCCCGAGCCCGAGCCCGAGCCCCGAGCCCCGAGCCCGAGCCCGAGCCCCGAGCCCCGAGCCCCGAGCCCCGAGCCCCGAGCCCCGAGCCCCGAGCCCCGAGCCCCGAGCCCCGAGCCCGAGCCCCGAGCCCCGAGCCCCGAGCCCCGAGCCCCGAGCCCGAGCCCGAGCCCCGAGCCCCGAGCCCCGAGCCCGAGCCCCGAGCCCCGAGCCCCGAGCCCCGAGCCCCGAGCCCGAGCCCCGAGCCCCGAGCCCCGAGCCCGAGCCCCGAGCCCCGAGCCCGAGCCCCGAGCCCGAGCCCCGAGCCCCGAGCCCCGAGCCCGAGCCCCGAGCCCGAGCCCCGAGCCCCGAGCCCCGAGCCCCGAGCCCCGAGCCCCGAGCCCCGAGCCCCGAGCCCGAGCCCCGAGCCCCGAGCCCCGAGCCCCGAGCCCGAGCCCCGAGCCCCGAGCCCCGAGCCCGAGCCCCGAGCCCCGAGCCCCGAGCCCCGAGCCCCGAGCCCCGAGCCCGAGCCCCGAGCCCGAGCCCCGAGCCCCGAGCCCCGAGCCCGAGCCCCGAGCCCCGAGCCCGAGCCCCGAGCCCCGAGCCCCGAGCCCCGAGCCCCGAGCCCCGAGCCCCGAGCCCCGAGCCCCGAGCCCCGAGCCCCGAGCCCGAGCCCGAGCCCCGAGCCCGAGCCCCGAGCCCCGAGCCCCGAGCCCCGAGCCCCGAGCCCGAGCCCCGAGCCCCGAGCCCCGAGCCCCGAGCCCCGAGCCCCGAGCCCCGAGCCCCGAGCCCCGAGCCCCGAGCCCCGAGCCCCGAGCCCCGAGCCCCGAGCCCCGAGCCCCGAGCCCGAGCCCCGAGCCCCGAGCCCCGAGCCCCCCCCCCCGAGCCCCGAGCCCCAAGCCCCAAGCCCAAGCCCCAAGCCCCAAGCCCCAAGCCCCAAGCCCCAAGTAAACCTTAATAAACCCTGGCAAACCCTAATAAATCCTAGTAAACCCTTATAAACCATAGTAAACCCTAATAAATCATAATAAACCCTAGTAAACCCTAATAACCCCTAGTAAACCCTAATAAACCTTAGTAAATAAATCCTTGCAAACTCTAGTAAGCTCTTACAAACCCTTATAAACCCTACTAAACCTTTGTAAACCCTTGTAAATCCTAATAAACCTAGTAAATCCTAGTAAACCTTTGTAAACCCTAGTAAACCCTTATAAATCATTATAACCCCTAATAAACCTTAGTATACCTTTATAAGCCCTAATAAACCCTTATAAACCCTAGTAAACCCTAGCAAACCCCAGTAAACCTTTGTAAACTAGAGTAAATCCGTATAAACCCTAGTAAACCTTAACAAACCCTTGTAAACCCTTATAAAACCTAATAAATCCTAATAAATCCTTATAAACCCTTATAAACCATAGTAAACCCTAAACTTTAGTAAACTTTAAGCCCTAACCCTAAACCCTAATAAACCTAGTAAACCCTTATATACCCTTACACACCCATATAAACCCTTGTAAACCCTTATAAACCCTAGAAAACCCCCCCATTAAACCCTACAAACCCCAGTAAACCTAAGAAACCCTAGTAAACACTACAAAACCCCAACAAACCCTAGTAAACACTAATAAACCCTAGCAAACCCTAGAAAATCCTAGTAAACCCTAGTAAACCTTAACAAACCCTAGTAAAACTTAGTGAACTCTAGTTAACCCTATTAAACCCTTATAAACCCTTATAAACCCTAATAAACCCTATTAAACCTTAATAAACCCTAGTACCCTACTAAACCTTTGTAAACCCTTATAAATCCTTGTAAACCTTAGTAAACCCTAGTAAATCTTAATAAACCCTGGTATACCTTTATAAGCCCTAATAAACCCTAGTAAACTCTAGTAAACCCTTGTAAATCCTAGTAAACCCTAGTAAATCCTAGTAAACCCTAATAAACCCTAGTATACCCTAATAATCCCTAGTGTACCCAAGTAAACCCTAATAAACTTTAAATTAGAGATTGTAATAGGCTATATAAGTTATTTATTTATTTTTCTTATTTTCTTATTTCCTGAATTAGCTAGACTTAAAGATGCTCGAGTGAACATTTCAAACATTTCTTTGCAATATTGAATGGGGTGATTTACTTTGAATATCTGTGGTGAATTTCTTGATCAAAATGCATAGTTGGATAACTATCCTTTCCTATTTAAGGCATTATGGATATTAAGATAGCATAGGTTAACATCATACCAAAACCATAACTAGCCCAAGAAATGTATATGAAAGTCTAGGACCAATGATGTGGACTTTCTAAAAAAGGTTGACACCATTTACTTATGTTCTGTAACATTTTACTTCACTCAAAATATACTATGTATACATAATATTTTGTGAGTGCGATGTTGAAAGCATGTTTGTAATTATGTGGTTGGGTTGATAGGTTGTGTTCTGCAAAGAGAATAGATACTAATTATCTAGGATAATAAATAGTTGATCTGGATGAATTTTTGAAGTGATAAAGAAGTATTGTAGTTAGTAATTTACTAACCGTTCTTTGTGAGAATTCCATATCTTTATTTTGGTTATTGTTATGGTGTTGCAATCTGAAATAAAATTTTGGAGTTTGTTATCGTTAGGATATTTCGTTGTTCAAGTGGATAAGAAAACCTTATTAAAGTTTATTGTTGATGTTATATGGCTCTTTAGAATTCGGGTAGTTTCGATGCAGCAATTAAAGATGGTTATGATGATTGGCGGAGACACAAATCAGACTGAAATGAAAATAATCGAGAGGCATTAGTTCTCCAAGCAGGGAAATTTAAAATGAAAAAAGGAAAAAGATAAGAGTTGGAGAGGTAATTCAGGTAATTCAGTATTTTGGTATTTTTCTCTTTGCTTTCTTGTGTTTTCCTGCAACGATCTAAAGATGTAATCAGTTTATTCTAGCCATAGTATAGTCGGAGGGGATGGGTTACGAATATTCTGGTGTTTTCAATATGAATGTGGTTAATCCTTTGTTGTCGTGATTGAAAGATTGGAAATGCTGATTGTCTGTGTTTCCATACATATGATATAATGTGTTAGTTGCTTTTAGGTTCCTTCATCATTGAGTTATTGTTGAAATCCTCTAACGAACACATAGAATGTCTAATTGATTATGATTGTTTTAATTGACAATTGTCCCCTACCTTTCATGTTTGTTTTTATATATCCTGATATATCCAATATCTTTTTTATCCGGTTAACTTAACTAACATCTTGAATATGATACTAGAAGTGAGAAGATGCGGCATCTAGTCTTAGTTACTGCAGCCAGTAACTCCTTTAACATAACCACGGATTATTGAGACCTTTCTCTCAAACTGAATGTTTGTAGCATTCTTCTAAGTTATGTTTTAATATCATGTGCATGCTTTCCTTCTATTTGATACATGTATAGTTAAGTGCTTGCTCATAAGGTCTTTATTTATTGTCCATCCTGCTTTGCTTTCTCTTTCACTTTAACTTTAAAGGTTATTGAAAAAATTGATTTATATGTTTTTGTATGCATCCATTAAGATTTATATTTATGCTTAATGACCTAACTTTTTAATTTGATTAATAATGAATCTTACTAGCTAAAGGTTTTGCTTTATCAATTCTTTCAATGGTCTGTATATGTGCCCTTTTTATGTTTATGGTAGGGTTGAACTAAGCTTGGTAGGTATGAACCTTTGTTGTATTCCATAAAATCAGCAACTAAACATCTTTCGATCTCATTTCTTGCAGGTACCCCAGGTGACTTGAGTCACATTATCAAGCAGATAAGAATGTTTACTTTTACTGGATTGAACAGTGATCAAGTTGCTTTCATGACCAAAGAATACCACATTTATATAAGATCTGATGGGTAAACATATCTATTTCCTTTTTCTTTGAACTTTATTTCTAGGCTAGAAAATCATTCCTTAAGGTTTCTCCTCTCATCGCTATTGCACGTGTAACATCCCAAAATTTGGGTTAGTGACTAAAATGAGAATTTTCGGAATTTAAGGAAATTGATAAGTTCAAGAATTTAAATAGGACTATTTCAGTATTGGATTAAATCATAATTATGGAATAAGAAAAGGGCATTATGGTAATTAGTTTAAAAAGATATTTTCTTTCTCTTATTAAAAATGAAACATGTGGTATGTGAAGAGTTATCTAGAACTCTTCTTTTCCTTCTTCATTTCTTCTTCCCGAGGGTTCAAGCTTAAACCTCAAAGGTGAGTTTTAATTTTATGATTAATTCTTGAATGTTTAAGTTGGGTTTTATTCTTTGAATGTTATATAAGCTTAAGGAAAGATTATATAAGCTTAAAACACAAAAATGAGAGAATTAGAAAGGAAATTTGATTAAGGGTTGAGAAATGAATTCTTTATATAAAGAGGGTTTTTAAAGTTTTAAAGATGGATTTGACTTGTCAATGGGTTAATTAAGAAGTTAAAGGTGATATAATTGAATTTAGAACACATGGAAAATTTAATGAAATTCTTTGATTCAAGAATTATGGTGGATTATTGGGAGATGGTAAAGTGTTATAGTGTTATAAGAAGGTTTATACATGTATAGATAAGTTTTAAGGCATAAGGAGGGGTTAATAAGTAGAATTTGAGGTCAAAGTAAGAATTTTCGGGCTCAAAATGTAATTTCTGGGTTGTGTGCATCGATGCATCTTCAATGTGCATCGATGCACTCTCAAATAAATAAACATCGAGTACAGTTGGTACATCGATGCATGAGGAGTGCATTAATGCATCCCCTTAAAATGAAAAAATCGAATGTAAATTGTGTATCGATGCATGGTAGTGCATCGATGCACCTGTTAAAGAATGCATCGATGTACTGTAGAATGCACCGATGCACTTCAATGGGAAATGAAATAAATCGTTATTCAGTCTATGAAATGATAGATCAAAGTATATTAATTGGATACTGATAGTATATATATATATATATGATTGTGTAGACATCGATCGAAAGCAAAGTTCGGATAGGTCGACAGAGTAAGATATGTAACAGAAATAAGAGTTTAAGAGGGTTCATTGAGACCAGGTGAGTGCATGATAGTAAGTGTACGTTATGTTAAGGAATTAAGACTTGCGATGAGTCTAATTCCGATATTATATGATATAAGTACTAAAGCATAAACATGTAGTGATATGGTGTTAGATCTATGATATATGAGTAAATGCATATGTCTAATTGTTGAATGCATCTTTATATGTGTACTATGTAAACACATGTATATATGATAATAGGTCATGTGTTCATGAGATATATGATAAAATATATGTGAAAATAACATGACTCATATGTGTCTCTAGTAGAAGGTTATATGATATGTTATGTATGTAAAATGAATGATATGAATATATGTTAGTATAATAAGATAGATTAAATGTTATAATTTAATGAAGGGGTTGTATGATAACATGTATATGCGAACATGTGTTATGAGATAAGAATCATTGATATGAACTATGTGAAAAGGAATACAAGAAAAAATGAAAAGCTATGTGATAAGTGAATGTGAATTACATGGAAATATGTTACGTGAAAGTTAATTTTGTGACTATGTGATCATATGAAATGTGATAAAGAGCTATGTGAAAGAACTATATGATGTGAATATGTGAATGTGTAATGAAGTAAAAGATAATGCCCATGTCATGTGTTATGAGAGCGATAAGTATAGTTGGTATGCCAAGAGTCGAGGTTCTACACGGTCCTTCGGGATATAGTGGTCTTTCGGGATATATGTGTTATATGTGGTCCTTCGGGACATCTACGTGGTCCTTCGGGACAAATTCTACGCACCCCTAGTGGGATTTATACGAGCTGTGGTGACAGCATAGTACACAACCTCTATGTACTCACATACCTTAAGTTCTCAATAGTATGCATGGGCTTTGAAAAGAAATATAATTTGATATAATAATATGTGTGTTCCTCGTGAAAATGTATGTGTGATATGTTATATGTGAGATGTATAAGTAATAAGTTAGGATCATATGATAGTAATGGTAACAAGTGCATATGTGTAATGGTGATACGAGATGCTATATGATTATGCATGATATGATCATAGTACTTACTCATGTATGGTTGTGTGTTGAAGTTATATTATATGTTTATGTTCAATATATACTCATGTAATGGAATTAAATTAATGACAAGGAAATAAGTAAGGATAAACATGTTAGTGATGAGTGCAATATGTGTATAAGTATAATGTGTATTACATAATATGTTCATGCAATTGTTAGTTTACCTTACATATTTACATGTCTCACTAAGTCTATGACTTAACGTGTAAGTGTTTTACACGTAGGTGTGGATCAATCAGAAGATCAAGTTTCGGATCCGTAGAGCAGCATACCTCTGTGCAAAGTTTAGATCAGAAATATTTTGTAAAGTATGTCTTGTCATATAATTTAGTATGTTGGCATGTAACTAAGTCATGATATATATGTACGCTCTGATGGAGTCTGTTAAGGTTTTAAATATGTTTATGTAAAAGAATTACTTTATAGCATAAAAGTTTTAAATTTTCTATGGTTTTTTTATAAAAGTATATACTTTGACTGGTCAATGTGACACCTCGGACTCGTATCCGAGTCGGGTACGGGTTGGGGGTGTTACAGCACGAGTCGTGATACGATCATATGATGAATGTTGAATAACATTAAAGCTTTTCATTCAACATGAAGAGAGCTTTTTTACTGCCGAGATGAAATTGTTCAAATATTACATGGTTTTGCATTGCTAACAAACTGAGCTATTGTAATGCCTCCCGAAAATGAGTTCAAGTATACATTCTAGTTATTCTCTTCGTCGAATTCATACTACACTCCACTTTTACTGCACTGACCCGTACCGATAGAAATAGGGGGAAGTCTGTATATTCTATGAACCATATAACTTTGTTATCATCTCCGAAGACCTATCGATCTGCAACACGCTAAATAATGGTTCAAATCATATGAAAAATTTTTGCTTGATTTGCAGGAGGATTAGTATGGCAGGTCTTAGCTCCAGTACCGTCCCTTATCTTACTGATGCTATACATGTTGCAGTCACCCGTGCCTCTTAAAAAGCAAATTTCAAAGTTATGTACCAACTATCTGGCTTTTAACCCCATCTATGTAATTTATTCCCTCTCCTAACTGTTCAAGCAAACATGATTTTCCATAATAAATTCTAGTCCTGGGTTCGAACCATATTTTTGGATATTTCGACTTTAATGTTATACAAATCCTTTTGATTTTATGCTAAAAGCCTTCGTAAATATTCAAGATTATGGTTTTAGTTAAAAAAAAAAGGGTAAACTACACATTTAGTAACTATAATATCGATTTTGGTTCGTTTTCGTACCTAACTTTTAATTTTTTTTAAATCATACATAATGTTTTGTTTTAGTTTCATTTTAGTACTCATCATTAAAAACTTAACGTGTTTAGTACTTAAATTATTAATTTTGGTCTTCATTCGTTTAGTATCTATACTTTCAAAAAGATTTTCAGAAAGATAGTTTCAGTACTAGATATGTAATTTACCCAAAAAAAACATATAGTGCAGTTTTAAAATGTCATGTCACCACTAATTACTTATAATTTTTGAAGGATTCAACAGTCCTGTAACTGGGGATCATTTATATATTTTACTCATATACTTAAATAATTTTTGGAAATTTAATTATGTTTATTTTAATTCCTAAAACAAGTATGTTTTAGTTTGAATTTTCATATCTTCATTGTTAATATTTTTATTTATAAAAATGTAGATATAATATTTTAATAATTATATTGACATATAATTAAATAAATTATTCTAATATATAAAAAATTATATTTTGTTAATAAATAATATTATTTATTGTATTTGATGATCATAAAGAATTTTAAAAAAAATATCAAGTAGTGGAGAATGAATTACACAACATCATCCAAACGCCGTAAAATGATCTCTACAAAATGTTTTTCAGGAAATGTAATTCATTTTCTTGAATCCGTTTTTTGTGAAACAAGCGTAGGTTTAGTGATAAGTTAAGAATCTAATCTAAATGATTTAGTAGTTAAGGGTGTGTTTCCTGGATCGTGAACCCTAAACCTTGAGCCTTAAACTCTAAAAACCTCAAACCTAATCTTGAACTTAAACTATAAAATATAAAATTACAAACCATAA